>NW_003314330.1:0-16236 GCF_000143415.4 Selaginella moellendorffii | reverse complement strand
TTTCAACCAAATATTTTAATACACTAAGAATGAAAGCTTGGGAAGTGGATTTTTTTTGAAATTCCATTGTTATTAAAGTCCATGTGATATAATTGTTAACTAGTAAATATATGAATGCTAAAAATTAAAAAGTATATCTAAATCATCAACACCATCTTCATCATGATTAACAGAACTAAATGTCAATTTTCAATTAAGACCTAAATAATCACCAACAATTTGAGTCATTATAGATAGAAATCCAAATTTTACAATATACCTATAGAAAAACATTTTATATCACTTTAATCTCAACTTTAAAAATATAAATAATAGAGCATCATTTAATTGTTATTAACACTGTGAGCATTTGGGATAGAGGAATAGGTATATTAGTTAGGGTTTAGACCCTTACTTATATACAAGAATGGATGGACCAAAATTAATCTCAAATAGATGGTCCATATGCAATAGTACTATAATTAGTGTATTACTTAGCTAGGGTAATACATGTATATACATACATATATTTACAAACTTTACACCATCTCCCCTCTAGAAGATGAAAAGGTGATGATAATAATTTAGGTGAAATATCTAGAGCTTCTGCTGGGCAATTACAAATTACTATAAGAATTTAAAGTTCCCACAAAACCACCAACAAAGTTGTTAATAATCATAATTGAAATAAAACCTAAAGCCATAGTATAAGCATTAGCTAACTATAGAATCTTGGTGAACTAGTTGTAGCTCCTAAATGCTCAAACTAATTGCACAACCATAACTTTGAACTAAAACAAGGGACTTTAAAAGTTACTATAGTCCATAGAACATCATTGCAACAAATAATACATCCTGTTTCTAAGTCTGTCTGTTGACAATCCTTCAAGACCACTATTAACTTAGACTAAGGATCATAAACAAAACATACTATTGCGCCTTCACTTCAATCAACATTTGAACTTATGTTAATTTAAACTCATAACCATTGTCTTCGTCCAACACTGTATATGGGAGGTTAGATTCACTCTATTCATCCTTTACATCCTCTTTATCCCCTCCTTGAAGGAAATTTTTTTTTAAAGCACTAGCTCCGTTTGGATTTGTTGTGCTTATCCTCACTCTACCATCTGTGTTTGGTTTCACTCCACTATTGCATCTATTTAGCCTCACTACGCCGGGGTTGGATGTTTTGTTTAGACTCACTATATTTGTCTTCATTCCACAATTTATATTGTTTATCCTCGCTCCACTACCGTATTTACTTGTCCTCACTCCATTATTGGGGCCAAACTTCCATCCATCCCCTCTACCCCCTCCTCTGAAGAAAAAAGAAATTGAAGTATCAGGGCAAAAAGGAGAAAATGAGAAAAATTGAGGAAAAACAATTGTGGAAAAAGAAAAAATTTGATAAAGAAGCATCGAAAGAGGAATTTATAGCAATTGGCAATACAAAAATGGGGAAATAGAAAGAAGAACATGTGCTCAAAACTTGGAAAATAGGGGAATGTATGAAATTAAGAATCTTGCTTTTGTTTCATTGGCAAAATCTTTGATCAGTTTTGATGTTGAATATTCATTTGTTCTATAGGTTGAGTCACTTTGGCTAGAGTTTTGGGTTGAATGTATATCCCCACTTGTGAGTGCCATTAAAAGCGTTTGCTTTACCATTGCTGCTGAGGAGTTTATATATTCCTTTAAGAGTGTTGTCAAGGTGTTGTTGTTACATTTGAGAGTTGTTACATGTTGTTACCTCATGTTTGAGAGTTGGCTAGAGTTGTTATGACTCTAGAATTATTAGAGTCATAAACGATTGACATGTCAAGAGAAGAAAACATTGCAAATGAAAAAAAATACTAAGAACATGAGAAGGTGGCTCAATCCCAAAAATAAGAAAAAGTTGAGAAAGAACAAAAGGTAAAGAGAAAGGATTAAATGACAAATTGAATGATTGACACCTACCCCGTAAAATTTCCACTTCATCTTTAAAGCTATCTTCATAATAATTAAGCTCGTTAGAATGATCTAGAATCCATTCGATCTTATACACATTGTCTTTTCATAAACTCAATCCTCGAATATTCTCCAAAAACTGAATTACATTATCTATAGTTTGCTAATTGATATCACAATCATACTCTATATGAATGAGAGATGGCAAAACATTGAGAATAGGACAAGCTGTGTAATCATGTCCCACAAAAGTTGGAAATGGTAACATACCAAAGATGGTGCAACACCAATATAATCACACCTTACAACACTAAAAGTTTGATCTAATAGAGCAGCATTAACAACCTCAAGTGACATACTTCTTGATCAATGACAGCGTGGCATCATAAAAGAAGAATATGTAATGAAGATCAGAAGAAAGAGCAAATCTGAGCATATCAATAGCAAAAATTCTAGATCTTCCAAAAAGTTAATATAGATCTAGATCTAAAAGAGAGAATGAAGAAATAAAAACAAATAAAACAATAAAAACATACATATACATATACATATATGCATTTATAAACCTTATAACACTAGAATAAAGTTAAAGAAAGCAATAATGCGTGAATCACCATATTTAAGATTTTATATAATCAAATGCTAAAGACTAACTGCAAATAGACAATACTAACAAAAGTGGAACTAACATGCCAATATAGAAAAAAAAAATACAATCCTATTATAGAAATAGATTAGTTTTCAGACAAAATGACCAATAGATCAACAATTAGGGAAGCTTAAGAAAATTTATGAAAAAATTTCTCACCTAAAGAAAGAATGTCTCTCAGTTAAGAATGTAAATTTTAATGGCCCAACCAACTTTCCCTTATTTACAACTTTACATATATTCACCTTAATATAAAGTTTTATAATCAAATGCATAAGCATTTAACAATATACCTATACTCTATGCACCCTATACTTTATAGTGTTTTAGCATAGGATAACTATGGGATGAAACTTAACCGTTATGTCAAGAATAATAAGGGCTTGAGTTTTAAGGCTTTGAGCCATTAAACAAAAAAACAACTAAACATACAACTAAAGAGTGGAGGAACAAAAGTATTGAGTAGCATTGGAATAGTCATAAAACTTCTAACATCCCAATGCCAATACCAAAGATAAGTTTGGAAATTTATTAACTATGGAATGGCACTAGATGAATTTAAATATAATAACAATATCATTGTATTCATGACAATCTCTCCCTTTCATAAATATGCCTCACTAGTAGATTTAAACACTTTTCTAATGGGATTAATATGGGATTGATTAACATATAAGCATGATAGTGAGGGTGTTTGGCAAGCATAATAAATTCTCATGTAACAATATTAAGAAAAGAACTATGGACTTATTGACAAATAATTTTTAATACCCATAGTTATATTCATGATATTTGCTACTGCCATCTACAAATACTAAGACTTAATCACAAAAACCACATTGATACTTAGACACATATAAACTTCAAGCCAATTAAATTATGCTAATAATTTTTACTTTCCTTAGCATACAGTTTGTGTTCGTGCAACTTCTAAAACACCAGCTCCAAGTGTTTCAAATGATCCTCCAATGTTTCGCTGAAGACTAGAATATCGTCAATATATAAGACAACAAATGTGTCCAAATAATCTCTAAATATTCTATCCATCATAGTGCTAAACGTTGCCGGAGCATTGCATAACCTGAACGGCATGACAAGGAACTCATAAGATCTGTACTAAGTCTTAAAGGCTGTCTTCTCCACATCTTGATCCGCCACCCACATCTGATAATACCCGGACTGCAAATCAAGTCGCGTAAAATACTTAGCCTTTAAGAGTTGGTCAAACAAGTCATCAATGCGAAGCAAAGGATAACTGTTCTTAATCGTGATCTTGTTGAGTGCCCAATAGTCGATACACATCCTCATGATTCCATCCTTTTTCATAACAAAAAGGACCGGCGCTCCATAAGGTGACTTGCTTGGTCGGATATGACCTTTGTCAAGAAGCTCTGTGAGTTGTTTCTTGAGTTCAGCCATCTCCTTGATGTTCAATTGATACAGAGCCTTCGTAGGTGGTTTAGAACCTGGAATAACCTTAATCCGATGATCAACCTCATGGCTAGGAGGTAGCCTTGGCGGCAAATCCTTCGGGAAAATATCTTGATTCCGCGCCAACAGCTCCAATATCTTTTTTTGGTATAGGATCAACCCCATCGCCAATTCAAATTGAGTCACCAATACCCTCAGCTTCCATTACTTGAACCCAAAAAATCCGACATCCCCTCTTAGCTGCTTTTTGAGCGGCCCTTGCAGTAAGGAACTTTGCATCCCAATCCTTTGAGGAACACTTTTGCAACTGAAAGGATATATTGAGACGTCCTTTTGACTTCAATGTGATACGACTTTGTCTAGCACCATAAATCCCTTTTATATACTTGTTGAAGAAATCCATACCAAACACCATCTGAAAATCTAGTATCTTCAACACTACCAAGTCCACTCTTTCTTTCCACTTGGATATCTTTATTGGAACATCACTCACAAACTTTTTGGCTACTTGCCCACCTTCTGCAAATCAGAAGTGCATAGGCGACATTTGCTCAACATTCAATCCTAACAACTTAACTAAGTCTTCGGATATCACGCTGTGCTTAGCTCCCGTGTCAATCATCACTTGGATTCGGTGTCCATGGACAAAGCCTACCAGATACATTAACAGATCAGTGTTTGCATTGACTGCAAGAAAAGCTTGAGGAAAACAATGAAAGTTGCTCACCTCTTCTTCCTCAATCTGCATTGACCAACTCGTCAACCCCTTCGGCTTCACCACCACCATCTTCCCTCATGACATTAACACGAGACTTTGTCTTATGCTTGTTAGGACATTCCGAGGACTTATATCCCGACTCTCCACAATGGAAGCAATGACCCACACTACCCGTTCCGCTAGGAGTAGGTTTTGCAGGTTGCTGTTGTTTGTACCCACCAGGAGGAGGAACAAAGGGCCTAGGATCAGAAGAAGCTGCTGGTGGTCTCCAACCACCACCACCTTTGTTAACCATTGCTTATGAGCCTCCAGAGCAAAACCTACCTTCCACCCTCTGTTTCCGATCACCTTGTTTATTCCCAGAATTCCTATTCTTATCTGAGTTACTAGCATACAGTTGCTGATATTGTTCCATGAGCGAGTGACTAAAGGCAACTTGCTATGCTGCCTCCTTACACTCCAGATACGTCTTCGGCTTAAACTTCAAAATCTCATTGCGAGAAAATGAATTTAAACCCTTCAGAAAATAACTTTGAGCATCTTCGTCACTCATATTTGCAATCATAATGCACTTCTAAGCAAACGCATTAATGTAATATATGAAGTCCCCTCGCTGCTTTAATCATCGCAACTCCACACGAAGTCTCAGGCCAAGATCATTCGGCAAATATTCCTTACGGATACGAGACCGCATCTTGGTCCAACTTCTAGTCTGCCCTTTTTCAGCACACACCTGGCGCCACCAAGTTTTGGCATGATCGGTGAGAAAGGATTGCGTGCACGCAACTTTTGTACGATCATTTACGTCTACCGCTATGAAATAGTTTTCCATATCGTAGATCCAATCCTCCAAAACTTGATAGTCCCGCATGCCTATGAAGTTGGGTGGTTTTGGAGGCTTGAACTTTGAAACTCGTGCAACCAGGGGCGGCTGTAGAACTTCATCATCCTCAAAACTTGAAGAGGAGTCTGGTTGCTTAGGTTTAGCTGGTTTAGCTGCCTCAGCTTCTTTCTTCCTCTTCTTGTTCTCCTTCTTCAATTTGCGAATCTCCTTTCACAAATTCTCGATCTTGACTTCTTGAGCCGTACGTTGCAACGCTGTAGCATCTAGCTCTTCCTCTTCTAACTCAGCCTCAGCCTCTTCTATAGCATCTCTAGCAGGAGTTTCCTCCTCTCAATTTGCTCGTCTAGAGGTTTCAGCGTCATCAGCATGGTTCCTCTTCACCATCCTGCTAGCTGCATGCATACCTCTATCAGTAATTGAACATGCATACAACGTTCTTACCAAATGGTGCAATCCAACTAATTTTACACATGTCGCTTTGGATCTACTAGAAAAGTCTCTACGTATGCAACTTGAGTCAGAAAATCCGACAAAAGTTGGATAGGAATCGCTGAGACAATTCCTCTGATACCAAATGTAGCGCACCTGAATTTGGAGCCAAACTCCAAGCCCGTTGCACTACGAAACAAGGGTCCAGTACAATCCCATAAGCACCAGCTCCCCATATCCAGCACTTGCACGCAAACTGGTGTCAGACGGAGTCTGGCACAGTTTTGGCATACTGGTGGCCTAACGTGAGGAGGAGGGTACCCCACCGACTAGAGCAGAGTGGAGCTTGGGCTTAGACCCAAGCTGGACACAGAACAAGGAGCGACACAGCTTAGCGGGAGCCAAATTAATAATTCAAGTGGTCAGACATGCATTTTAATCACTATCCCTACTATACATTTGGAACACCCCCTAGCCCCCCCCTCTTGAGGAACACATGCTTTGGGCTTTCACCCCAAACCTCCTTTAGTACCAGGAGTTAAGCTCAAAACTTACTAAATATAGAATATCCTTTGATTGCAAATTTGGACACGAGACGAACACCATTGTGTTTAGGTCAACCTCTACATTCCGTAGACATGCCAAATGAGTGAATCTAGACACTTTCCATAAATAGCATTTGGGACCGAAATGAGACTAACACAAAGGGCGTGATAGCAAGGGTGTTTGGCAGACACGGTAAGTTATCATCCAGCGATATTGAGGGACTAGTCTCAACACGAGGGTTCTTGCCAAGCCTGTGCAAGATAGAGCAAAAGAGAACTAACAAGCCGGGCCAAGTATACTTGGCTAAATAAACACTTAGGAATTCCTTCCTTATGCTCATCCGGCCAAGTACAGATGCTAAGTCCAGTTTACTAACACTTGGATAAGAGGGGCTAATAAAGGGAACTAGTAGTACTGACCTCTTGCCGTTGTGGTAGTAAGGAAAGAGTGTCCATAAGGATTGGCCGACAAGTATCTTTCGATACCTGAAGTCACATTCATGATAGAAATTTAGAGGTGTAGAAAGCTCACTAAAGAGGTGAGCTGCCAACAGAAGAGAAACTGGCTATGCAGAACACAATGGACTCATCTATTATAAACAAATAAGGGTGTATGTTCTAGAAGGGGAACTAAGGAAGGTAACCTTAGAAGGGTGTCATGACAGACTTTTTGTGGGACATAGCAGAGTGCCCAAGATGATAGGTTTACTCAAGAGGAAGTATCACTAACCAGATATGGCTAAAGACATCCAAGACTATGTAACGACATATCCAACATGTCAGCAGATCAAAGCCATGACTAAGGCTAGTGGGGGCTTGTTACAAAGCATCCAATTCTAGATCGTCCATGGAAATGTTTTATGATGGACTTCATCACGGGACTCCCCCCAAGTGAAGGGTTTGATGCGATATTCGTGGTGGTAGACCAATTTTTGAAGATAGCACATTTCATACCCACACAATAGAAGTGGATATAGAAGGTGTGGCAAAATTATTCTTTGAACAAGTGATTCGAGTGCGGGGAAAGCCAAAGGAGATCATCTCAGATCGAGATAAGATCTTCACTAGTAGGTTCTGGAGAACTCTCTTGTAACAATATCACACCAAGTTGAAATTCAATACAGCCTATCACCAACAAACAGGTATTGGGTATTAAGTCAAGTTGGATGGCACTAACACTTCTTGACAGATGGACAAACAGAAAGGGTGAATAGATAACTAAAGGATTATTTGCGATGCTATGTCTCCGGAGACCAGATTGATTGGGTAAGTCATTTGGGACTTGCAAAAATGTGCTATAACAACTCAGCATACTCGAGTATCGGGGTGAGTCCATGGGAAGTCATCAATGGGCAAGCTATTGAAGGTTTTATGGAACTCGGCGTGGCCGAGTATCATGGAGAGTTATCTGCAATAGAAGCATCGACTCAATATTTGGAATCTAGTGAGGGATTCCTTGGAACGCGCTCAACAAAGGCAAACCAAGTACGTGAACTAGAAGTGCTGGGATGTAAAGTTCCAAGCTGGGGAGAAGGTGTGGCTGAACACCAAGAACCTTAAAATACCAAGTTGGATCAGTCAGAAGTTAAGCCAAAGTAAAAATTATGTATTCCTAGAAATGAACTGACCTTGAGTTCCTTAAGCAAGTTTACAGGGCTTTACGAGATTGAGGCATAAATCGGTAAAGTGGCTTACCACCTCTAACTTCCTCGAGAGATGGGGAAGATGCACCCAGTGTTTCATGTGAACTTACTCAAGCCGTACTTTGAGGATCTGCTTCACAAGGACCAAGTAAGACGTTTACCGAAAGTTATCCAAGGGGAAGAGGAATATGAAGTCGAGATTATCCTCAATGCAGGCAAGAGCAAGTGATGGGGATGGTCCAAAGTTGAGTTGAGCTCAATTCAACGCAAGTCAATGTAAGTCAATGCAGTTAACTATAACTTTTATAAAGAAAATTTATGTTAAGAAAATAAAAGTTATGACAAACTTTAAAATATTAAAATATATAAATACCTAGGTTAAAAGTTTCTAATAGATTGAGTTATTTAGAAAAGATAAAGTTCATGAGAACCTATCTATTTTCTTACTAAAGACTATCTTTACAATTATCATATTTTGATTTTCTTGTAATTTGTTAAAAAAAACCTAAATATGAATCAAGATAAATTTTTTAAAGGGTAGCCATTAATAGTGTATATTGGTAAGGCAATATATATTTATATACTATTCATTCATTCTAGAGTTCTTAAGTAAAATAAAAAGTTTATAAGTAAGAGTTGTAGGGCAAATCAATGTGAGAATATTAATTTCTTTTCATTATCACAATTTTCATATTACACTCTTAGTCTTTATTACCCATCCAGGAATGTAAAGACTATTATCACTTTTGATAAAAATGCTCATGTTACCTCCAAAACAACAGTCTAGAACAAAAGAAATGAAGAAATGAACATAGTAAAAAAAATAAAATAAAAAAAGACTAACAAATCTACTCTAAAGAGTTTTCTATAGAGTAATTTATATATTAATTCATATAAAAAACTCTACTTGCCTGCCTATAGTGCAATCCTCCTATATGAGAAGACCAAGTTATATTTTTGGGATGAATCCCCACTAGCATTTTTTGAGAGTCATTTGTGAATAATAATAATAGAAATCAAAATCTTTTAAAAGACTCAAAAGTGATATCATATCAAAGAATCAAGTTTATCTACATTTCCAAGATTGAAAGGTAATCTCACATAAGAGAATGCATATGGGCTTGCATGCTTGCATACTCTGCTACTATAATATAGTTTATATTTCCCTGTTGTGTATTTTTCTAGAAAGTTGGCACAAGTGTAGAAAAGAATATATATAGATGGTCATTAGAATGATAAATATTCTAACATGTGTATCTAGAATTCTAGAAGCTCTTCTATTCGTAAGTAGACTATGATTATGAAATATCATTTTTGAGATTGACATTTCAGGAATCTGAGTATTATTAGTGTCATAATAAATAAACCTCATTCTCAAGACTAAAAATTAATATATAAATGCCAAGAAAAGTTAGTTATTATAGTATTTTTATTATTCTTACGCTCCTAAAAATTTTAATATAGATATGGCTCAAAGGAAAGTCATTGCTACTCATATGTGAGTCCCTAACACCTCATATTAGTCTCCACCTTCATCCTAAGGTTTACCAACATTCCACATTCACCTCCACTATAACCATATTACAATCTTCTTTCTATTGGGGGTTCTTATGAAGTTGAACTAGAGCTTGCTATATATAGAATTTTGAATATTGTTACTAGAGACAGATTACCTTCAACATTTCAAGAGTAGTGCCACATATTTTTTGCAAGATCATGCTCTTAATATGGCAAGACTGCTTAAAATCACAAAATGCTATTATATTCAATGTCTAGTATGCTACTTTTTTTTTAGACAAAAAAAATGTTTTCATTACAAAATTTTCTTAAACACTATAATAATTGCCTAACAACGGGTCTAGAAAGTGTGGATGTACAATAAATTCAAGAATAAATTATGGACACATACCCATTATTGCTTCATGGTGAGGAATAATATCCCTTTGGGAAACAATACATTGGTTAGTGTAGAATATGGGTTTTTTAGGCTATTGACAAAGAGTTTCCTCAAGTTGAAATCTACTACACCCAATCCATAGAAGAGCTCACTCTTGATTTATTGGGAATTAGTGAAAAAATTGAGAGTTTAATTCTAAGATGCCTAATATGCCCTTTCTTTCTTGGGTCAGGACATTTTTATGGGATTTTATAGTTTTCTTGAGCACTACCACAACTGCTACATAAATAATGTTAACACTTCATATATAATTGTTAACAAGATATTGAAGGATGAGATATCAACACACAAGCATTACAAACTGACGGTTGCATGTGAAAATACCAATTTGCAATTATGGAATATGATATTAACATTGATAACTAACACTAACACTATTATTGATATTTTGATATATGACAAGATTTTCTATTCAAGTAAAGATTCATTTAACTTTCTTCTATCTCATCATCAACATATCATTTCCTTCTATGCCTCCTTCTATATTGGGATTGTGCTCATTTTGCATTTGTTAAGCCATAGCTTTTACATACTTTGGGAAACTTCTAAAACCTCTATCTCTAGGTGACAGTGATCTATAAAACAAAACTAAACATGTATTGAAATCTTAATAAATATAATTTACCTCCTTGAGGTTAGAGGTAGTTCTAAGCCAATGTTTGAATAAATGATGTTCTTCAGTAGCAAACACCGATCTACCAGAATCATATACTACCTTCACTATAGAACCATTATTTATTGTGCAATCAATCACAATACTATCTAGTGCGTAATAGAGCTTAAGAAAAACTTGCATTTCTGATGGAGTTTCAAATCAATGCCTAGGAATGTATTGCAGATCTACTCAACTACAAGATTCGATATGATGTTAATGGCACTATTGAGCTCACCCGAGGCCAAAAACTGCCCAAGGTGGCAAGCTTGAGTTTGACCTTGGGCAGTTTGGGGGTCTAGAGGCTTGAGGTTATTTGAATAACCTTGGGCCTTCGAGGCCAAAAACTGCGGGAGATGGTGAGCCTAAGCTCGATGTCAGGCAGTTTTGGTGTCTGGGGGCCCGAGGTTATTTGAATAACCTCGGGCCCTCAAGGCTAGAAATTGCCCGAGGTGGCAAGCTCGAGCTCGATGTTGAGCAGTTTCAGGGTCTGGAGCCCCGAGGTTATTTGAATAACCTCGAGCCCTCGAGGCCAGAAACTGCCCGAGGTGGCGAGCCCGAGCTCAACGTCGGGCAGTTTCGGGGCTTGAGGTGGCGAGCCTGAGCTCGACATTGGGCAGTTTCGGGGCTTGAGGTGGCGAGCCCAAGCTTGACGTCGGGCAATTTCGGGGCCTGAGGTGGCAAGCCCGAGCTCAATGTCAGGCAATTTCAGGTCCCAAGGTGGCGAGCCCGAGCTCAACATTGGGCAGGTTCAGGGTCCAGGGGCCCGAGGTTATTTGAATAACCTCGGGCCCTCGAGGCCAGAAACTGCCCGAGGTGGGGAGCCCAAGGTGGACCTCGGGCAGTTTCCGGGTCCGGGGGCCCGAGGTTATTTGAATAACCTCTGGCCCTCGAGGCCAGAAACTGCCCGAGGTGGGGAGCCCGAGGTGGACCTCGGGCAGTTTCCGGGTCCGGGGGCTGGAGGTTATTTGAATAACCTCCGGCCCTCGAGGCCAGAAACTGCCCGAGGTGGGGAGCCCGAGGTGGACCTCGGGCAGTTTCGGGGTCCGGGGGCCCGAGGTTATTTGAATAACCTCGGGCCCTCGAGGCCAGAAACTGCCCGAGGTGGGGAGCCCGAGCTCGACCTCGGGCAGTTTCCGGGTCCGGGGGCCCGAGGTTATTTGAATAACCTTGGGCCCTCGAGGCCAGAAACTGCCCGAGGTGGGGAGCCCGAGCTCGACCTCGGGCAGTTTCCGGGTCCGGGGGCCCGAGGTTAATTGAATAAGCTCCGGCCCTCGGGCCCTCGGGGCCAAAAACTACTTGGCTTATACCCTATTTTATTTTATTATTAACATATGATACATTCATATTATTTGTGAATTTTTTAAAATTTATAAAGGATGGTATATTATTATATATATTAATATTAGTTTTCTCAATTATATAGAAAGGATGAATTCTCAACATGATTTCATACAGAACTTTAAAGAGTATAAATCTTGTATGTTGCATTATTATATTAAATATATTGTACTATTTTAATCTATGAATGGATGAATCATCATCCATAAATTTGTTTTGTATTGTGTATGAACCTAAATTATAGGCACATGCTCTAAATATCATTTAGCAGTATTTGCATATATGGCTAAAACTTAACTCATATTGAGAATCAAAACTATGTCATTGAAGAATTATCATTACTGACATCACCTAACACTAAATATTTGACAAACTACTGATATTTTACATGTGATTGGATATCTTGGATCTCCATGCCAAAGCAGAATGTCATTACTATCATCACTCACAATTAAACTTCACTTGCTGAAATTCTTTTCTTGGATTTGTGTGCATGCAATAGACAACAAAATACATGATAATACTATCACACTTACAAATATTAGATATGCTATAGTATTTAAATTTATTTATACATTGTTATTATTCTTCTTATTGCTCTCCTTAAATCTCAATTTATGTTTCAGTATAGATCTTTATAAGTAGCATAAGGGACATAGAGAACTCCAAAACCTATAAAGAAGGATGGAAAGGTTCTTCTACATTTTTGAGATCACCACCACTTTTATTCTCTCAAAGTCATGTTTTTAAAAGTTTTTTATGTTGCCATTTTAATCTTAATCTTAGCTTTATTTTGTTAGAGGTTGTGATCCACAACAACACTAGTATTGTTATTGCTCGGTGTTTTTTCTTTCTAGTGTGGGCAAGGGTGGATAACATTAAGGTTTATAGAATTAAAAGTCTAAGGAGATTCATGTTTTTGGATCTCCAATCAAAGTGTTTCAGCTAAAGTGAATGTGAAGAAAGAGTTAATCATCATCCTCTCCTCCTCTTCCAGTTCAAGTGGAAAAGTTATGCTAGTGTCAGCCCCAAATTCACGAGCTCCATCTTCAGTAATATTCAAAGCTATTAATAATGCTTTCCACTTTTCCCACTTCTCAGTCAACATACACTTATTTCTATATAGATCCATGAGTGAGCTTCCATCCTATTACAATAGCAATATCTTCTTTGATCTAAAGCCTTTTATCAACAACATTAGTTCCGAACGAAAACAGATGGAAACTAAGTAGGATGTTTAAAACTAGTGTAAGATCAAGACCACACACTTCCAGCATTTCGAACAATGTCTATAGTTCATTGTGGTAGGCATTTAGATTGCATGGATGAAACATGTAATCAAAATGGCTATAGAAATTTTATATTTTTTGAAAAGTCTACAATCAATCCTCTTACCTATGACACTATTATTATTAGATTCAAGTGTTAGTTTTGCAAGAATTTTCCTTTATATTGTTCCATTTACAAGGCCAAGATGTACTACTTCCTTCTATAGGATAGAATAGTTGGAAGAGATGAAGTCTCTTATTTCTTCTTTACTTTTATTGCCTTTTAATCTTGTCTTTTTCACTAGAACCAACCACTAGACCTTACGTACACCCTGATTATGAATCTCTCTAAAAGTAAGCATTAGAGCTAATATTCTTTTGAGGCAGGGAAAGAGAAGATAAATTTGTATAAAACATGTTTATTAGATTCTATATATGCTATAGAGTAGTCTTCAAAAGCATTAGCATTTGAAGAAGGAAGATACTAAGAACAAGGCTTTTTGTTGAGATGTTCAACAATAGAATAAAGAGGAAGTTGATTCCACCAGCTCAAGAAGTGGCAACTGTAATTGAGAAAGTGGTTCGTGGCACATGTATGGAGTATAATTCCCAAGCTTTTATTAATGACATAAAAATTGTTCACTCAAAGTGTTGTTTTTTCTTTATTGGTGAAGATATTGGTATAGATCTTGGAGCGAAAAGCTCTCACAGGCTTGATATTGAGTACCATTTTACTCCAAGATATTGCACATTGTTAAAATAGAAAATGGAGAGTACACAATTGTTATTCAATGCTTTCTTTGCACATAACCAAACTTTACTAAGCACAAAAAACATAGAAAGGCATAGGAAGGCATATATATATTACATTTTCATCAACACTTTACCCTAAGATCCTAAAGTGGACATTTATATACATCAAGAAAGCTTTACTACTGCTAAGTTGTAAAACTTTTGGAGCTAATAATACTATTGATATTTATTCTCTATCAGTAATATATACTTTTTATACTTTATATAATTAATAATAAAACATTCATTTCATTTCATATACTTCCAAGTTTTCTTTTTACAATACTATCTGTAATACTAGTGTCTCTCTGTTTTTGTATTTACCATCTCAAAACATATTTCATAGTAGTTTGGGGCCATGATATTGCAATCTGTTGCAAAAGTGTATATGTTGTTGTACTGATTGTCGCCACTATTTCCACCAAAAGCTAAAAAACAGATAGGGCATTTCTTGAAAGTCATGGAATTGTAATTTTTTAAAATAAATAGGAGGGCATTTTTTATCACCTAAATTGTTGCACCCTTTATCATTGCGTTTATCTCTAATATATGATCATTATTCTCATTATCCTCTTTTTCTATCTTTTATATGGTTTGGCTGTGTTATGCAATGGGATGAATATTATAGCTTCTAGTCCTTGAATTACTACCCTAAGAAGAAAGATGTCAAGAGTTGAAACTACCAACATTAGAACCATTTTATTTTATGTTTTGGCAAACTTAAATAAAATAACATATAGTAAATATTTAAATTATTGGACAAGAAGCCTCCTCTAAAATAGTTTTATCCATAAATATAGTATAAAGTTAGGTTTTCTATAACCTTAATTTTTTAAAATTTATAATATTTGTATGAAATTGCAATTGAAAATTGAGCTCAACTTGCGAGCTCAACTTTTCAGCTCATGAGCTCAAGAGTGGTCCGCGCTCCAAGTGATAAGGACGCGAGATGAGGGAGTTCCATGTGAAGTGGAAAGGGTTTCCACACTGTGAAGCAACATGGGAACCGGAGGAGAACCTAGTGAACACGCGAGATCTAGTGGAGGAATTTCTGCAAAGCAGAACTCTATGTACTTATGCAAAATTCAATTAAAGTATCAATTTGTGAAGTTGAACAATGGCATATGTTGGGACCCAAAAGCATGCCAAAGGTAAGCTAATTAGCATAGGTTAGCTAGGTCAACCAGGCGTAGGGAACTATGCCTAACTCCTTGCGGAGATGTCAAATCCATAGACGTATTCTACAGAGGTTGGGTTCAAGTCCCAACCCCCTAGTAAAGCAAGGTTGGGTTCAAGTCCCAACCCCATACTAGGGCATGGTGAGGTGAGGGGTATAGGGACACCTATATTCCGTTGTCATGGGCTTTTGGCTAGAGAGGCTAACTTAGGCACACTGCTAAGTAAGGGGATGCCCCCGGAGAGATGGTCAACAAGTCGTAGGATTAAAAAAAGACGTTCAATGTGGGCATCGAACTTCTTCTATGGGTGGTGGAGTTGTAAAGAACCAACTCCCCGAGGTGTCGTAAGCTAAAGGATCCTTGAAAGCATGATTGAAATGATAAAGAGTTCATTGGATGGGATCGAGTCTGAAATCAAGTCCAAGATCGACTTTGAGACCGAGTTCGAGATAGAGTCCGAGATCAAATTCAAGGCCAACTTTGAGACCAAGTTCGAGACCAAGTTCGAGACAGAGTTCGAGATCCAAGATCAGGTCCAAGACTGAGTCCGAGGTCAAGTCTGAGATCGGGTCCGAGGTCGGGTCTGAGATCAAGTCCGAGGTCGGACCCAAGATCGAGTCCGAGACTGAGTCCAAGGTCAGGTCTGAGATCGAGTCCGAGTACTAATACAGGTTGAGGGGTGAAAGCCCAAAGCGTGTGTCTCCCAGAGGGGGGGGGGGGGGGGGGGGGGTTTTTTCAAAGGGTTCCCAAAATTTATTAGGGGCCGTGGGGACCCATCTTGAAGGAACTCTTTAAAGGGGCTTCCCAACTGACTTTAGGTTTAAATTGGGGCTTAAAAACCTTGGGTGGGAATGAAC